>NC_057802.1:547432745-547440039 GCF_018294505.1 Triticum aestivum
TTGCTCCCTCCCGCGCACCCATGTCGTTCCCCACTGCGCCCAGCGCGCTCCGCCGCGGCCCCGCAGCTCCCCGCGCCCGGCGCAGCTCCCGCCGTCGCCGACCACCGAGGCCCTCTTGGCCTTGGGTGCGAGCGCCCACACCCGTTCGCCCGTCGCCCGCTTTCCCCTCGCCCGTTAGCCCGACCCGCTGTGGCCCTTTGGCCCAATGACACAGGGACCCACGCCCCAGAATGTTTAAAAAAAAGAATAAAATAATAAGAAGAAGAAATAAAAATATTAATTAATTAATTAATTAACTAGGTTAATTAACTTAATTAATTATGCTTAATTAACCTAATTAACTAACTAACCTAGTTAACTACTGTTAGTTAACTAAACAGTCCCTCACAGGTGGGACCCACCTGTCAGGTTGACCAGGTCAACGGTCAACGTTGACTGCTGATGTCATGCTGACATCATGCTGATGCATTAATATTTTCGAATTAAATTAATTTATTAAATCCAAAATTTGATTAAATCTTTTAAAATTAATATAAAATAAACCGTAGCTCGGATGGAAAAACTTTGTACATGAAAGTTGCTCAGAACGACGAGATGAATCCGAATACGCAGCCCTTTCGTCCACCACATGTCCCTAGCATAGCGAACACGCAACTTTCCCCCTCTGGTTCATTTGTCCGAAAACGCGAAACACCGGGAATACTTTCACCGCGTTAGGGCACACCTAATACCTCTCATTGTCATGTCATGCATCGTCATGCTTATGTTTGCATTATATTTTTTGTTTCTTCCCCCCTCTTCTCTCCGGTAGACTACGAGACCGACGCCGCTGCTACCCAGTACGACTACGGTGTTGACGACCCCTCCTTCTCGGCTGAGCTTCCAGGCAAGCCCCCCCCCCCTTGATCACCAGATATCGCCTATTCTTCTCTATACTGCTTGCATTAGAGTAGGGTAGCATGTTACTGCTTTCTGTTTATCCTATCCTGATGCATAGCCTGTCCTTGCTACTACTGTTGTTACCTTTACCTGCAATCCAACATGCTTAGTAGAGGATGCTAGTATTCCATCAGTGGCCCTACACTCTTGTCTGTCTGCCATGCTATACAACTGGGCCGTGATCACTTCGGGAGGTGATCACGGGCATATAGTATATACCTTATACTGTTACATTACTTATGATCATGTTCGGAGATGGGGGCTGAAGGGGCAGGTGGCTCCATCCCGGTAGAGGTGGATCTGGGTTCCCGACGGGCCCCGACTGTTACTTTGTGGCGGAGCGACAGGGCAGGTTGAGACCACCTAGGAGAGAGGTGGGCCTGGCCCTGGTCGGCGTTCGCGGTTATTTCCAAATAACATGCTTAACGAGTTCTTGGTATTTGATCTGAGTCTGGCCACTGGCCTATAAGCACTAACCAACTACGCGGGAACAGTTATGGGCACTCGGCGTCGTGGTATCAGCCGAAGCCTTCGTGACGTCAGCGACTGAGCGGCGCGCGCCGGATTGGATTGGAACGCCTGCTAGGCTAGGTCTGCTTCCGGCCGCGTTCGCAACGTGCAGATGTGCAAAGGGCAATGGGCCCAGACCCCTGCGTCATAGGATTTAGACCGGCGTGCTGACCTCTCTGTTGTGCCTAGGTGGGGCTGCGACGTGTTGATCTTCCGAGGCCGGGCATGACCCAGGAAAGTGTGTCCGGCCAAATGGGATCGAGCGTGTTGGATAACGTGGTGCACCCCTGCAGGGAAGTTTATCTATTCGAATAGCCGTGATCTTCGGTAACAGGACGACTTGGAGTTGTACCTTGACCTTATGACAACTAGAACCGGATACTTAATAAAACACACCCTTCCAAGTGCCAGATATAACCCGGTGACCGCTCTCTAACAGGGCAACGAGGAGAGGATCGCCGGGTAGGATTATGCTATGCGATGATACTTGGTGAACTTACCATCTACTCTCTTCTACATGCTGCAAGATGGAGGCTACCAGAAGCGTAGTCTTCGACAGGACTAACTATCCCCCTCTTATTCTAGCATTCTGCAATTCAGTCCACCGATATTGCCCCTTTACACAGATACCCATGCATATGTAGTGTAGATCCTTGCTTGCGAGTACTTTGGATGGGTACTCACGGTTGCTTTTCTCCTCCTTTTTCCCCCTTTCCTTTCTTCCTGGTTGTCGCAACCAGATGCTGGAGCCCAGGAGCTAGACGCCACCGTCGACGATGACTCCTACTACACTGGAGGTGCCTACTACTACGTGCAGGCCGCTGACGACGACCAGGAGTAGTTTAGAAGGATCCCAAGCAGGAGGCATGCGCCTCTTTCGATCTGTATCCCAGTTTGTCCTAGCCTTCTGAAGGCAAACTTGTTTAACTTATGTCTGTACTCAGATATTGTTGTTTCCCTGACTCGTCTATGATCAAGCACTTGTATTCGGGCCCTCGAGGCCCCTGGCTTGTATTATGATGCTTGTATGACTTATTTATGTTTTAGAGTTGTGTTGTGATATCTTCCCGTGAGTCCCTGATCTTGATCGTACACGTTTGCGTGCATGATTAGTGTACGATTGAATCGGGGGCGTCACAAGTTGGTATCAGAGCCGACTGCCTGTAGGAATGCCCCTTCCACACTCCTTGGCCGAAGTCGAGTCTAGTCCTTACTAAACTTTTACTAACATGGATGTCTGGCTTACAGGCCCACGTCGCCATTGGGTGGTATTAGGATCTTTTATTCCTCATCTATACTCTGGGACTCTTATCTCTCTTCTATTTGGGTTAAAATGAAATTACTAACTCTAACATTAGGATCTCGTGATCATATCCATCTGGAGAGCCTTTATTACAGATGATCAGCTACTGCACCAGAAGATTTCGAAGATACTCTAGGATGTTCTCGCGAGACACTTGTGCCTACCGTCCTTGCAAATTCCCTACCATTGTTATATCCTTATGGATAACTGCATACACCTGCCATTCTTACATTCAATCCCATTGATCTTGTTATTACAAGATGCCTCGAACTGCTCTCCGTTGTTCCGAGAATCCTTTGAGCTTACCGCCTTGCAGTTCTTTGTTACCTGAATACACCTACAAATTAATCCTCACACACCCACCGAGGATTTGTTTCTCCCCAGTTGTTCATGTGTTTCACCAAAGTCTTCGAAATACTATTTGATCTTTCAAAAATCCTCAACAGCCTGTTGTTCTTGAAATTCTTGCTTGCTTGCATTATGGTTAATCCCATAAGTATAGTAATCTTATTTGCCTCCTTTGTCACTATCATTTTGAGTCCATTGATTCAATAAGTTGCAAATGTTCATAATCATCAGTCGAATCCTAGGATTATTCTTCCGGCTCAGACGTCATTTGGATATGAGCTGGTTCTTGACCAATCAATGCCTTGATCGTTTGTGCTTCTAAGTCTATTGAACTAATTCATTTTCGATCAGAACGATTGCTTCTGATCCCTTGATTTGGAAATCATAAATTTCTTTGCATTGAGCTTTGAATTAGTCAGTTGTTTCTGTAATCCAATGCCTTGCATTATTTCTTCCTCTGACTTTGTGTTAATGCTCACATAAGCTCCGTTATGGAACGTCAGATCTTTTGTTGAATTATCATCCGACAGTGTCCTTCATCTATGAAAACCTCGAGAAGTTATTTTCCTAGATACATAATACCATTGGTAAATCCTATTCTCTGATTTGGCCAACCATGCTCTGCTTTCGAGCTGGTGATAATTACTATTGAAGCTTGTGGTATATGTTTCCAGGATACCCTAATGGGTTGAACCTATGCCTTCCTTAATATGTATGAACTCGAAAGTTTTCACGAGTCATACTCTTCTGGTATTTTGCCAGATAAAATTGCAATACTACAACTTCTTCAAAAATGAGAAGTGAATGAAGGTTATGCATTGGAGAAGTGGGAGTCGACCTTGAACTTTGTGCCCATGGACACGATGTAGATCCTATCATAGAAGCTTCTTGTAATAATAACTATTTCCTTGACATGATATCGTCTGGTATCTGTGTATTGATCATTTGCAATCATGGTTCCGACCACATTTTCTCCTTGATTCTATTTCTCAGACAAGTTAAAGCACTTGTCTTTTGTTGATCGATACATCTTCACAACCTCTATTTTGATCTTCCTTGAGTATTACCCTATGGTATCTCGAGAACTGTGTTGCTTCCTGCGAGTCTTCATCTAGTATTGCTTCTCACCGATTTCAGATTCCCCCAGGTTCTGAGTTATTAGTCACTCGAGAACACTGATAAGTGAATCGATTCCGCACCGCCATTCAATAACTCTAAGTAATTTTGCTTACGAGTTTAATAATCCTTCAAGTCATTCCTAGCCTTATCGGCTATATCATTATCGTGCAAACTTTTAACTGTGCCACCTGGTCCTTCTTCCCGGAGCACAATTTTCGATGATGAGCTAAGCTTACGTCGATCTTCCTCGTCATATCATTTCTCCTTGAACGACAAACTTGATTTTGAGTTAGTGTCGTACCCATGGTTCCAATAACCTTTCGCTTCATCATTCCTTTGACTTGATGTCATCGCCGATCGATTACATCTTCCTGGAATCTCCCGACAAATGTGTCGTGATCATCATCAGCATTCCGAGCTCTTCCAGGATATCAATTGAATTCATGATGAGAAATACCATCCTTGCCCTCGATGATTTGTGTTAATCATCGACCACTTTATTGCCTTCCGTTCAACACAAACTTGTTCGTGTTCTGTGTTATACCTTGAGTTCCTTGCTACCCATCATTTGTTCTTCTTTACCTTGAAGTATTACCATCTTTTATGTCAAGAATGTCGTGCGAATTTCACCACCTCTTAAGAATTCTTGATTCAAGTGATACTTCTCGCAATCTCCGTTCAATTCTTGGTCCCTGTATTGTTGCTAACCGGAATACCAACAAATGAAATGTGCTTTGTAATTCCATACTTCTAGCAACCCTATTGCTTGAAGTTAATGGTCGACAGTTCATTCTTAGACCATCGGTTATTGAAACACCATTCTGACATCGTTCCTACCTAAGCCCATATCTCGGGTGCACCTTTCAACCAATGTTTAATTGTGTATGTTTTCCTCGAACATACATCATTATATCAATTGATCTGACAAATGTTATCTCCTTGTTCACATGTGGTAATCCATCTTTTTGGAAATCTCGAGGAATTGTCGCTGAGTCCATCAGCCACCCCCGCATCCTCTCCTTGGTTTAATGATGAACTCTTGTTTTGGAACTCGCTTCCATGGTTCATTTCCCGAGAATCTTACAAAGTCATCTCGATATAATTTGTGTCGCACCTTTCTCTTCTCAGGGCGATCCTGACCCTGAGGTATCCTGACACCAATCAGATCTGAATGTTGGTCAGATATGATGGTTGGAACATATTTCCAAGAGTTATAACATTGGTCTTTATATGACCCGGTAAGGTGATGTCATGCCTAGCACACCTGGCCGAAGGGCCTATTGTTATAGTTCCATTTTAGCAATGTTAACCATTCTTCCATGAGGAAATTGAAAGACATATTCAATAAGTTGTTCCTGATGAATCGTTTGAGTATCCAAAGTCCGACCTTTGCCTGAAGACCATGTCAATGCTACCTCGAAGCATGTATGTGGTACTCCGATTTTCAATAAGAACATTTTAAGCAAAATGCTAAATTTTCTTTATCAAATTATCCAAACACTGTTGTATGGGTAATGTCTTGAAATTTCTCTCCCCTTTCCTAAAGGATCCTGTACGTTATACCCTGTCATGGATATCATGCTCTGCTTGTCCTTGGGAAGGATATACCCCTCAATAATGTGTTTAAACACATTTTCCATTCCATTGTTCTATTTAATCTGATGATCACCTTTTCCTTTTCCATTGTTTTGTTTAACCTTTCTTGTGATGTATATGATATAAGCAGTAATATTTCCCTGCTTATGTAAACACCTTCGTTGTACAACTCCGTCAGTAAGACCCTGTTACTATTGTTGATGACATTTCGGTAGCCACCGATGGACGAGAACTTTGCCTAATGGTCCGCCTCGTTCAACGAGCAGGAAAATGGTTCTCTTCGTCCCTCGCCCTTGGTACCGATGTTGACGCCGACATAACTAATAGGCTATCCTCTGACATGCCTTACTCACATGATCGTGCAAGAAGTCACCGCCCTTTCCGCCTTATCCCACATGGTGGGCCCATAACCCACAGTTCCACAGGATCGAAACTTGACTCTCCTGTACACCTCCTTTGTTCCCAAAGTTATTCCTCGCGCGTGGCCTCATATGTAATTTGCGAGCCACCTTCTGAGAGATCATCAATTCTGGTATCAGACGCCATAGTTTTTCTCGTTGCTCTGGACCCCCTTTCACACTTTGTTTCAGGCATCGAAAGATTGCCTATCCGCTCAAAACTTCTCATGGTACCTTCTTACTTTGCTCTCGATATTTTCTTAAGTTTCAATTCGAGAGTTACTTTCCGCCACCTTCCCCGTTGTTTTCGACCAGATAGTTAACCTTGCAGAATTCCGTTCTCCCGGACTACCCCCTTTATTCTTTCGTAAGTACGATGGAGTTCCCGAAGAAAGGATGCTGACTTCATCATGATGACTTGAAACAGAGAAATGAAGACAACAATGTAATGGATCGACCTCTTCGAGAAGAGCAACCAAGACCGAGAAGATTCGTTAGAATTTCGTAACCAGACATTTCCCCCTTACTCCCCTCTTAAATCTCGGGACGAGATTTCTTGTAGTGGAGGAGAATTGTGACGCCCGGATAATTAGACTACAGTAATTCCCTGCTAATGATGCCACGTCACCTCGATTACTGTTGATAATCTCGCGTTAGTTCAAAACCGATTCAAATTCAAAATTGAATTAAAAGCAAACATCAAAAGTTTTCAAACTTCAAAACTAAAATGTTCAAGTTATAGCAAATAAATCATAAATAATATTGGTGCAGAAACCACATTTTTGTAAATTGTTTAGATGCACTAAGGTAATTAAAACAGCAGCAAAACATTTAATTAAATACCTTTTTCAAATTAATATAATATTAAACTATTTATTTAGCTGTCCAAATTAATGTGGCAGTGTTGTAATTCTAAATACTAATTTAGGTGTTGAAATTATATTTTACAAAAACTAAACTAAATTAATTATTAGAAGAAACAGGAAATAAATAAATAAACAAAAGATAAAATAAAACAAAACCCCCTGGCCAACTGGGCCTTGGCCCAACCGGCCCAGCCCACCCTGCTGGCCTATATGGC
>NC_057802.1:547441103-547441942 GCF_018294505.1 Triticum aestivum
GCTGCTCCCCGCGCCCGGCGCTGCTCCCGCTGTCGCCGGCCACCGAGGCCCTCTTGGCCTCGGGTGCGAACGCCCGCACCCGTTCGCCCGTCGCCCGCTTTCCCCTCGCCTGTTCGGGCGACGCCCGTTAGCCCGACCCGCTGTGGCCCTTTGGCCCAATGACACAGGGACCCACGCCCAGAACATTTTTAAAAAATAGAATAAAATAATAATAAGAAGAAATAAAAATATTAATTAATTAACTAGGTTAATTAATTATGCTTAATTAACCTAATTAACTAGCTAACCTAGTTAACTACTGTTAGTTAACTAAACAGTCCCTGACAGGTGGGACCCACCTGTCAGGTTGACCAGGTCAACGTTGACTACTGATGTCATGCTGACATCATGCTGATGCATTAATTATTTTTCGAATTAAATTAATTTATTAAATCCAAAAATTGATTAAATCTTTTAAAATTAATATAAAATAAACCGTAGCTCGGATGGAAAAACTTTGTACATGAAAGTTGCTCAGAACGACGAGACGAATCCGAATACGCAGCCCGTTCATCCACTACACGTCCCTAGCATAGCGAACGCATAACTTTCCCCCTCCGGTTCATCTGTCCGAAAACGCGAAACACCGGGAATACTTTCCCGGATGTTTCCCCCCTTCGCCGGTATCACCTTCCACCGCGTTAGGGCACACCTAATACCGCTCATTGTCATGTCATGCATCGTCATGCTTATGTTTGCATTATATTTATTGTTTCTTCCCCCTCTTCTCTCCGGTAGACTACGAGACCGACGTCGCTGCTACCCAGTATGACTACGGTGTTGACGACCCCTCCTTCTCG
>NC_057802.1:547442077-547467653 GCF_018294505.1 Triticum aestivum
CCTGATCACCAGATATCGCCTATTCTTCTCTATACTGCTTGCATTAGAGTAGGGTCGCATGTTACTGCTTTCTGTTTATCCTATCATGATGCATAGCCTGTCCTTGCTACTACTATTGTTACCTTTACCTGCAATCCTAGATGCTTAGTAGAGCATGCTAGTATACCATCAGTGGCC
Source organism: Triticum aestivum (assembly GCF_018294505.1). Classification (NCBI taxonomy): domain Eukaryota; kingdom Viridiplantae; phylum Streptophyta; class Magnoliopsida; order Poales; family Poaceae; genus Triticum; species Triticum aestivum. The sequence goes on from NC_057802.1 coordinate 547,442,255, forward strand.
CTACACTCTTGTCCGTCTGCCATGCTAGACTATTGGGCCGTGATCACTTCGGGAGGTGATCACGGGCATATACTATATACCTTATATTGTTACATTACTTATGATACTGTTCGGAGATGGGGGCTGAAGGGGCAGGTGGCTCCATCCCGGTAGAGGTGGGCCTGGGTTCCCGACGACCCCGACTGTTACTTTGTGGCAGAGCGACAGGGCAGGTTGAGACCACCTAGGAGAGAGGTGGGCCTGGCCCTGGTCGGCGTTCGCGGTTATTTCCAAATAACACGCTTAACGAGTTTTTGGTATTTGATCTGAGTCTGGCCACTGGCCTATACGCACTAACCAACTACGCGGGAACAGTTATGGGCACTCGGCATCGTGGTATCAGCCGAAGCCTTCGTGACGTCAGCGACTGAGCGGCGCGCGCCGGATTGGACTGGAACGCCTGCTAGGCTAGGTCTGCTTCCGGCCGTGTTCGCAACGTGCAGGTGTGCAAAGGGCGATGGGCCCAGACCCCTGCGCCATAGGATTTAGACTGGCGTGCTGACCTCTCTGTTGTGCCTAGGTGGGGCTGCGACGTGTTGATCTTCCGAGGCCGGGCATGACCCAGGAAAGTGTGTCCGGCCAAATGTGATCGAGCGTGTTGGGTAATGTGGTGCACCCCTGCAGGGAAGTTTATCTATTCGAATAGCCGTGATCTTCGGTAACAGGACGACTTGGAGTCGTACCTTCCTTATGACAACTAGAACCGGATACTTAATAAAACACACCCTTCCAAGTGCCAGATATAACCCGGTGACCGCTCTCTAACAGGGCAACGAGGAGAGGATCGCCGGGTAGGAGTATGCTATGCGATGATACTTGGTGAACTTACCATCTACTCTCTTCTACATGCTGCAAGATGGAGGCTGCCAGAAGCGTAGTCTTCGACAGGACTAGTTATCCCCCTCTTATTCTGGCATTCTGCAGTTCAGTCCACCGATATTGCCCCTTTACACAGATACCCATGCATATGTAGTGTAGATCCTTGCTTGCGAGTACTTTGGATGAGTACTCACGGTTGCTTTTCTCCCCCTTTTCCCCCCTTTCCTTTCTTCCTGGTTGTCGCAACCAGATGCTGGAGCCCAGGAGCTAGATGCCACCGTCGACGACGACTCCTACTACACTGGAGGTGCCTACTATTACGTGCAGGCCGCTGACGACGACCAGGAGTAGTTTAGGAGGATCCCAGGCAGGAGGCCTGCGCCTCTTTCGATCTGTATCCCAGTTTGTGTTAGCCTTCTTAAGGCAAACTTGTTTAACTTATGTCTGTACTCAGATATTGTTGTTTCCGCTGACTCGTCTATGATCGAGCACTTGTATTCGAGCCCTCGAGGCCCCTGGCTTGTATTATGATGCTTGTATGACTTATTTATGTTTTAGAGTTGTGTTGTGATATCTTCCCGTGAGTCCCTGATCTTGATCGTACACGTTTGCGTGCATGATTAGTGTACGATTGAATCAGGGGCGTCACACAGGCGTCCAGGTTGAGGAGTGTGCCGGACTTGTGGGTGCCCCATACCCGGCAGGCGTCCTGGTTGGGACCTCAGGTCTTAAATGTTAGGTTTGGCTGCGAGGTCTGTTTTGGTATTAGGCCCAAACTATCAGCATCCCTTCATCAACTGGATAGGAATAGCGACATATGTTGCCTAGACGGTGGCTTTAGTCTTACTTTTGTATGACTTTGTAAGGTCTTGTGTTAATAATTAATAAAATGGCTGCATGCATCGTCCAGATGCAGAGGCTGGGGGTCCTCCTCCATTTCTTAAAAAAAATATGGTTTGTCCTTGCTCCTTTGATAATACTTAAAAATGTATACAAGTTTCGCAACAGTTATATTATGTTCAAATTACTACACTACATAAAATAGCAGATTACTACGCTACACAAATAGCTAGTTAATGCATAATAGTATTGTTAGTGTGAACATCTCAACATGGGCTTGAGTGAACTCAAACAAAGAAACCATATGCAGACAAGAAATATGCTTGTCTTTTATTTCCAATTAAAACTAGTACATGTCAGGTTCGCACACGATAGTGCATGACACTTTATTTGTCGTCGCTACATCAATCGAACCATCGACTAAGCAACGGTGAACAATCTATCTAGTATTATAGCTCTTGTTCAGTTACCAACGAAGCCGCCAAATGAGCCGGTGGTGGTGGAACAGTATTGTGAGACATACGCACCGCACGCCGCCGGTAGTGTTTGCAAGACAAATGCCCTTATCGCCTCAAATGGAGGCTGGATGGAGCCCTGGACCGACGGGTATTGTTGTTGAGGTACCTTGAAGGTGCCCACACCCCACGAGTATTGTTGTTGTTGTTGCTGATGTTGTTGTTGCTCATGCAAAATAATGGCATGCGCGACACTATTGATGGCCAGGCATCGTGATTGCTCAGGGACCTGCCTGAACTACTCACAACACTCTTTCCGCATCACCGCACAAACATTTTCCTGCAATATTTGTGACTTGAAGGACGGTACCAGTATGTTGCACTGCAACAACAGGACATCCCTGCATGAGATCAATTGTTGTTCAAAAAAGGACTGAATGGTTTGCTGTTGTGGTTGCTGCGGAAATGATTGTTGTGGCTGATCACTACGTAGAATATCGGAGGTGGCGGGTTCAATGGTCGCCACAGCGACAAGGAGGGCAACGACGAGGAAGGTCTTCATGGTGGATTTGTGTTGGCTACTGCTTGATTGGCTTTGTTGTTGTGCTCTTGCTATGTGAAGGATGAATGATGGTCATCTTGAGGCATGCCTATTTATAGATGCCATGGAATGTTCTCTTTTACTCTTTGCATTTGCTTTTATTAAAAGTGTTTGGATGCTTCTCGAAAGTTTCATATTGTTTGTGTTTGGTGGCACTAATTATTACATGTGTATTCTTGGATGTTCATTAATCGACTGTTAGGAAAGCTTGATAACCAACATGCCTCATCTTAATCACTTTCTGAAATACTCATCTAGATTGTATCACTTTCTGAAATTAGTTTGTAATGTTCTGCAGGTTGTTACGCATAAACCAGATAGCCATGGCTTGCACCGAACTAAATTTGTAATTTTGTGTGGCATGTTAAGATAGATGGGACTAGTAATGTAACTTGCTTTGGTAGAGCATGACTCATAAAATTGCTTTTACACATCAAGGATTGTAATGTTGTGCAATTTTATGATATATAGAGCTGGTATGATGGCCTATTACCAAATCCAATCCTTCTTCATGACTTTCCATGTCATATCACGATAACATAGGGTAGCCACGACAAAGGTGGAGAAGGTACTAGAAGCCACGTAACTCAAAAACAAAGATATACAAAAGGAGGGTACAATCGCCATACGATTCCATGAGAATTATTGATCCGCCGCTTCATCTCATCGTTTGGGAGTTGAGGCAGCGGGGTGATCTCTCTATTGTGAAAGTTGACGGGTATTTGCTCAATAATGTGGTGACAAAGAGTTAGGTCCCCATGCTATCTGAGCTAGCTACCTACTTTTTGTTGCCGGTGTAGCTCGAGATCATCTCTGCTAAGAAAGAGATGCATCGGAAGTCAATGAGGGGAGTGCATGATGAGGCGTTTACGTTTGCATCACACCAGATGTCATGGATGTTAGAGATACGACAGGCAATTCAACTCGACGAAGAACGAAAAACAAGCAGGAGACACGAGATTTAACGTAGGAAACCCCTCCGACAAGAAGGGGGGAAAACCACGGGCGCCAGCCAACCAAACTTCACTATATCGGGGGAGGTTACAAACGCTGGGGGTTTACAACTGATCAACATATCCCGTGCTACGGCTTACAAGAGGTATATATAACACACGTGACCTAGGTCAATACTTGAATTTGGAGCATAACACATAACAATGGAAGCCGGCGTAGTCGGTGATATTGTACATACGTTTACGTCTGTGTCACACCGCTAATATGCTTGAAGATGTTTCACAAAGTTTAGTGAGTATATGTTGTCTATCTCGTGTTATGTACAGTACATCTACGATCTACGAAACGTATTACTGCTTATATGTGTAACTAAATATCGAATACTCGGTCTCGGTACACAACGTGAGGTAATGAAGTATGCGGTGCGCCCGGGCTTCCACGAAGTGCTAGCTCCGCCACTAGTTATGTGAGGTAAATAATTTTAACATTTTGAATTTAGCAAGTACTCCCTCCGTCTCAAAATTCCTGTCTTAAATTTGTCTAGATATGGATGTATTTAATATTAAAACGTGACTTGATACATCCGTATTTAGACAAATCTAAGACAAGAATTTTGGGACGGAGGGAGTAATACCCAAGCCACTATATCCGGGAAAGTTTTTACCCTCACGTTTCACCACTTGGCTGATTGGGACTAGGTGGCTTATGGAATGCGGACACGTGCGTTATTTTGGGAGGCTGGGGGGTAGAAATGTGTGTGTGACTGTAGTTTCCCCTACAAAATTTTCCTTTCGCGTGTGCGTGTAGCTATTTTGGGTATTGATTTGGAGTGCATGTGGGCCAACCCTGTCTCGCTGACTTTCTTGCATGGGTTGCGTGCGTGGCTAGATGCATTCGGTCTGTCTCCCTGCTGCCCACGATCTGTCTCCTTGTCGGCTACTTCATGCGTGCGTGGATTGGCTTGGTTGCACATGAATTGGGTGGGCGTTTCTGGTGATTTCTTCCTCTGCATGGGTTGGTGTGGGTCAATGCGCGTGGCCTTTTGGATTAGCATCTGCATGCATGCAGCCTTGGGAGGTGGTTTTCGATTTCGCTACTTGCATGCATCTTACTATTTCTCAATGGCCCGTAGAAGTAGGCTGGGTTTTTCTTTTTTTGCATGTACCGGCTATTGCGAGTATTGACGCGTGAATATATTGACATGTAACCGGTGCCTTCTCGATAGCTCAATGTATCATGCTTTCTGGAATTCCTATCGACCTATAAATACGGGATTCTCTTCAGTTATGTTGCAAGCCAGTTGCGTAGCGTTCCAGACTAGCGGCGCCATGCACGCGTCGAGGCCGACCTGCTGGCCGTCGCCGTCCAAGCCATCGGCGGCGGCCCTGCGATGGAGCACGCATAGTTTGGAAAGCAAGGTGCGAGGTACCCGGGGCCGGCCAGGATGTGCGTGCACGCTAGGCTATGGATCGCGTTGTCCGAGGAGTCCAACGGGCAAGGTGAGCCTCAACGGACTTCTTCGGCGCACCGATGAGGCTTTCGGACGGGCGGAAGTCCAGGCATGGTTTGTTTCTCCGGAGAGGACCTATTCCCTTATTCCTCATGTGTGTATCTTCTCTTCCGCCTGGATATCGATCTGACGCAGGAGGCACGCTAGCTGCAAAGCGCGACGGTAGCGGATGTGGGAGGCCTCCGGCCGATGGGGCCAAACACGGTGGTGCCGACGGTCGGCAAAGTCGCGACAGAGATGGACGAGCTCGCGCTCCACGACCATGGTGATGGCCAGCGCGGGGCACCCGTGGCTGTTTTCACGCACCAGATCTACCAGCGTCGCCCCTTTCTCTTCCGCACCAGTTCCACACGTCGCCGCCGGTTTCCTCCATGACCCCTCCTCACCTCCATCCCCAGCCAGCCCCCATACACGCTGCCCGCCGGTGGAGCTCACCAGCGCCGTCATGGACTCGGCGGCGTTGGAGGCCCATTTTCCTGAGTATCTGTTGGTGGATTGGACGCCCGGCGGCGCTGCTCCAGCTCCTCATGCCGGCGTGGTGGGTCATCACTCCAGCGAGAGGAAGAATGCGCATGCACGCGCCGATGTCCGCTGGATCCCATCCGCGTGGCCCAGGCGAGGTCGTTCTGCCCTATGTTCGGCGTCCCTCTTCTACTGTTGCTTCTTTACTCTTTTTTGAGCATCGAGGATTGGCGGCTGCGGCGGAGCAGACTACTCCGTCGGCAACACCGCCGGTATCGGGTGGCCAATGCCTGTGATGTGAAGAGGCTGGTGATGCCGCCAGTCCACGAGCAACCATACGCCGGGCACCGCGGGAGTCTCTGACGCGTCAATCGCGGTCGCCCAACACGCGCGGACACTATGATGAATGAGAGTGTCTTCATTTTATCCAGTAATTTGGAAACTAAAGCTTAACGATTATCAAAATTTCCCGCAAAAAAAACATTATCATAATCCCCCAGAAACATTCATGTAATTGGCTAAATCAAGCGGCAGTGCAACTCTAGGCGACACGCGGCTAAACGCGTATCTACGCAAGGGCCTAGAAGGTCCGCCATGCATGCACCATAGTCACATCTACCTTTTCATGCATATACAACTAATACAATAATCTACCATGCACAACTCAACAAGCGATGCATAAGTCACATCCACGGATCCACCTCCATATAAGTGGCTAATAAAATAATCTAGGAGTACCACGCATGCATGTAGCCACGCTCTCTCTTGCAGGTATTCATTTAAAAAGAATGTTAACCTCATAATATGCACTCAGCAGGCATGCAACCGTTAAAAAAGGATTATAATTTCCGAAAACTTTACTTTCCTCCGCACTGCGCAAACAACAACAATAAATATCACGATCAAACAATATCAACCAATTCTTAAGCGACACCATGTGTACATTCAAGTTTCATCTTCCCTTTTGAATATCATGAATTACCTACCCTCTTTTTGAGGAAAATACGTATATACATACAAGGACTACACGTATCCGTCACATGAACAGACAATAAATGCAACGAAAAATTCCTGTGCCACACACAAATTATGTCCCGCGTGCATATTCTAAGATGACGTACTTGCATGCATGAAGTACATTCAGAAATAAAACCCGAGGCCACACCATGATGATCTAATTTAACAATACTTATTAATGTTTATTTATCTTCTTGCATTGAGTTGCGCCACTTTGGCCAAAATAAATGATCCCCACTGGAGATGTATCAAACATGTATTTCCCTGTTTGGTAGCATGCATGATGTGTGATGGCAGTAAATTTTTCTATCGTATTTTTCCATATTCATAATTTTACATACAATAATCTTCCATCTTAAAGTAATAGCATTTACTTTAAAAAATAAACACAATGTATATAACCAAACTGTATAGACGAGCGCGGCGTGCCGCGCTGGCATAGGCTAGTATGACTATGTTGGAGCGAGATCAAAGTTCTCCGGCCGGAGACAAGACCAATAGCAGCCGGCTTAGAGAAGTCAAACTTGCATCCGTGCTACAAAAATTTCCATGAGAATGGAACGCGGGAAAACCAATGCAACCGACGCCACGACAAGCAGAGGAACGGAGAATCACTTCACACTCTCCTCCCGCTTATATTCCACCGGTCTCGCAGCGTGGCCTAACAAGTCAAACACGTGTGCATACTAGTAGTAGCTTGCCACTCCCTTTCTATCCTGCATTTCTCCTCCTGCACAGCCAGAGACCAGACAGGCACACACCCCCCCGCTCTACGAGTGCTCACGGTACCAGTAAGAAGGACAGGAGCAGGGAGGAGGGGAGATCGATGGCGAGCAGCGTGGGGGGAGATGCCGGGGAAGGGGAGTGGCTCAAGGTCGCCGAGCTGAGGGCCATGGCGGGAGCCCAGGACCCGCATGTCAAGGTACGTTCCTTCCTTCATCTTTCGTCGCTGTCGTACGTCTTCCTTTTGAGAGATGATATGCACGGCTCGACGGTTCTGCTATTGTCAGTTTGACAGCGGCGATCGATATGCAACTATCCAGAAATCCCCGGCCGCGTTCCTTGTTTCGTTTGCATGCTTTAGTTTTATAGATACTCCCTCCGTCCGAAAATACTTGTCGGAAAAATGGATAAAAATAGATGTATCTAGAACTAAAATATGTCTAGATACATCTATTTTTTTCGACGAGTATTTTCGGGCGGAGGGAGTAGATTGCGAGCAGAACGCAAATAACCGATTTTTCCTTTTTTTTGTACCGAGATGAACGTATCAGTAGAATATAAGAGTAGGATCCCCTAAAAAAAGAATATAAGAGTAGGTTATACGGCCGGTAACCTGTCACTTTAATTGGTCAAAATAAGGCATACAGAGCATCTCGGTAGCAGTTGGTTGTATGGACAGATTATGGGGGATTCATCTTAACAAATTGATCCTTGACTGAACAACCAGATGCACCAGGACAAGTGAAGGGAACAGCCGTATCGTACTCATACCTCACCTCTAGCTAGCAGAACCACGTGGCTATGTGAAGCATGGGCGCCGCGCCGGCCCTACTATTTTTCGAGTAAATAGCCAAAAACGATCACAGTTGAGACAACCTTTTTCTCAGAACTACAACTTCACAAATCTTTTTTCCAAAACTTACTAATTTTGTGCTATTTTCTTCTTCTAAAAACTACCGTATTTTGTTGATGACCTATTGACCTCAAACTAAGGGTGGTTGTATTCAAAAAAAACTAAGGGTGGTTATGATATATATGGCCCACCCGTCGACCCCGACGTGGCACAAAGTCAACCCCATTGAGCTGCATTGTTATATTGACCGTTATGACATGCGGGACCCACACGCCATTTTCAGTAAGAGAAAGGACTCGCACACACGCACTGGGCGAAGCATTTTCATGTTCGTCCGTTCGGTCAAACCAGCCGCTCGCACGCACACAGCCCCGGACATGTGGCGCGCGCTCTGCCTCGCCGAGTGGCCGTCCCTCGCGGGCCAGCATAGGCTCCTCTCCGCGGTGATGCCGCGCCGGCTCTTCGCTGACGCTTCCTCTTTCGCAGACCGGACGTCCGGGAGCTCGGCGACGACGGCATCCCTGCGAAGATCGTCTCCGCGGTGGACGTGTATTGCAGGGGCACCCTCGTGTTGTCACATGTGGTGGAGATGCCCGCGTATCGCCGCCATGGTTCCTTAGCTCATAGATCCGCGTCGAGGTCGTGGATTACAAGAAGCCGGCACCGGTGGCAGCGGCGTTCTCTCCGGTGGAGCTGAAGCTGAGATGGTTGGTCGTCAACCACGCCTGCGGCCGAGCGATGAAAGTGTCTAGCAGGCGGGCGCCTTGGGCCGGCACTGGTACGCCGGCGAGATGCTGGTCCGGTTCATGATGGTGTTGGGCGGGTGCAACTTCGAGATCACTGTGACCTGACCTAAGGAGGCCACACACTTCAGCGAGGTCAGCCTCGCAGTGGAGAACGCCCACGACGCCACCGTCTACAAGCTGCTTGAGGAAATATCCCCATAGATAAAATGTCTCAAGAGAGAAAATGGTTGACGCCGATGTGTGGGTCCCACCTGTAATAACGGCAATATAACGGTCAAAGTTAACGGAATTGACATTTTATGCCATGTTAGCCCTGACAGGTGGGGCCACCATGTCATGAACGATTCTAAAATGCACGAACAGGTACCTAACTCGAACGGGTATTTTTTAGCAAAAAGTTAGTGCGAAATTGGTACGCTTTGACAAAAATTTGTAAGGTGATAGTTCTAGGTTGCCCCGATCGTGATAGTTTTTGGCTATTTACTCTTATTTTTCTACCATTGCTGATAACTATTCAAGCAAGCATACAGCGGATCGAATAAGCTGGAATCACCAAGACACATGGCGCAGAGTAATACTACATATACAAAGGTTTACTTAAAAAATTACATACAAACTTATGTGGATGATTTTGATTGGTAGAGGGGTGAGGGGGCTAACCCCACTTAAATTCAAGGGGAAAGAGAATTAGTTTGAAAGGTTAAGTAAACCTTTGTACTGATTCTTTGTAGGTCTATATATGCATGCGGCTAGGAGAATTTAGTACAGTATTAATTTAGTTAATTCCATTCAGTATTTTACCTGATCGAGTATACTGACGCGTACGCTGCAGGAGGTGGACAACCTGACGCTCCGGAGGTTCCTGCGCGCGCGCGGCCACGACGTGGGCAAGGCCTCGGCGTTGCTGCTCAAGTTCGTGGCGTGGAGGCGGGAGGCCGTGCCGGGGGGCGTCGGCGCCGTCATGCCGGCGGAGCTGGTGCGGGCGGAGCCGTCGCGAGAGTTGGCCTCCATGGGCGGCGTCGACCGCGCGGGCCGCCCCGTCCTGCTCGCCTTCCCGGCCAAGCACTTCTCCGCCAACCGGGACATGGCCGGCTTCAAGCGTACGCACGTCGACCCCACCTTCACTCCCATGGCCTCTGATCTTTGCTTGCTAATGATCGACGATGGAGTTTGACGATCTTGGTTACCTTCATCCGGTGCAGGGCTTGTTGTGTACCTGCTGGACAGTGTCTGCGCGAGGATCCCACGGGGGCAGGACAAGTTCATCGTCGTCGTGGACCTCAAGGGGTGGGGGTACGCCAACTGCGACGTGCGCGCGTACGTGGCGGCCATCGAGATCATGCAGAGCTACTACCCGGAGCGGCTGGGCAAGGCGCTCATGGTGCACGTGCCCTACATCTTCATGAAGGCCTGGAAGATGGTCTACCCCTTCATCGACGCCAACACCAGGGACAAGTTCGTGTTCGTGGACAACAAGAGCCTGGAGGGGGCGCTGCGGCGGGAGATGGATGAGAGCCAGGTGCCGGAGATGTACGGCGGGAAGCTGCCCATTGCCCCCCTCACCGACGACTAGGTAGCCATTTCTAAGACAAGTATTTCCGGACGGAGGGAGTACGACGTACGATCGGTCGATGTATGTAGCATCGAAACCGAAACAAACGGGACAGGGTCTCTTGTATGTAGATGTAATTGGGGGAGAGAGCTCGCAGTGTCACCGTCTGTATGGTAAGGTATTTTTCTGACAGAAAGCATTCCTGCATTCAGCGGTGTGATATGGCAAGGGGGATTAATGGCATTTAAACACGACAGAATTTGGACGCGAGTCCCGTTCCTAGGATATTGGTAGTAGTATTATTTTAAGAAAACATTCAATTTACTCTATTACTTGAGGACACTGACCTTAAATATGGGAGTGAGATGTGTCATTAGTCCATTAACTTAGCGGCGCTGCTATACACATGACACATGCACGGCCGGCGCCTGCACGATTCCGTCGTGGCAGCGCCAACAGCGAGCGTGCTCTCAAGAGCACTGTTGGGGAGGGAGCATCGTTTCTAGATCGTGTGAAGACTATCGTGTGTGAAGCAATTTCCTTCACTTAGAGAAATGTTATCTACTAGCTGACGTCAGTTTTTTGATAATTCCCAACGAATGACTTGCTCGTTGTCGGATGCCAACACGAATCCCAACGAGGACTCGCACTCGCCAGGACCACGCATCTTTCAATCTGTTAGGTTTAGCACATTTGATGTCTGATAATTCGGTGTTTGACTTACCATTTTGAGTAGCTAGGTCGGGGAGGAGTGGACATTGAAAAGGGATTATTGCCATTTTTCATAGGCCAGTTGGTGATTGATAATATAATAGCATGAAACAATATAATACCATTTTTGTGGACTAATCTATTGACTTAGTGGTCAACCTGTTTTTTGCCTATTCCTTTGCTTCGCAGAAAAACCATACCAAACGAAGTCCAAACACAATAAAACATTACAGTGAATTTTTTTGACCAGAAGAGACCCTAGAAACTTCGAGTAGAGACCAGAAGACACACGAGGGAGCGACAAGCTCAGGGGGTGCCCCCTAGGGGGCGCCATCAGCACTTGTGGGGCCCACGTGGCTCCGTTTGACCTAATCTCTGGCCAATAAATTTCCTAAAATCCATAAACCCCCCCCCAAAGCGAGACTCGAAATAATTTTATCGTCATCGCAAGTCTATGTTCTTCTGAGATCCTATCTGGAGGCCTTTTCCGGCAATCTGTGGAGGGGAAACTATTGGGTGGGGAGACAATCTTAATCGACCTTGCTTCCTCCATGTTGATGTGCGAGTACTTCCCATAGGACCTACAGGTCCATAGTAGTAGCTAGATGGCTTTCTCTCTCTCTCTCTCTCTCTCATCTTCAATACAATGATCTCTTGGGAGATCCATTCGATGTAATTCTCGCAGTGTGTTTATTGGATCTGATGAATTGTGGGCTTATGATCAGATTATTCATTTAAAGTATTTGAGTCTTTTCTGAGATTATTTATGATCAAATTTTATAGTCTTGTATTTCTCTCTGATCTATCTATCTTTTTTGGCCAACTAGATTGATCTATCTTCACTGGGAGAGGTGCTTGGTAGTAGGTTCAAATCTTGCAGTGTCCTTACTCTGTAATGAGGGGTTGCGGGCACGTATTGTATAAGGATAAAACATTATGTCATGTTGCTTAAAGCGTTATTCTGTTTGTCATGAACTTAATACTTTGATATGCATATTGGATAACGGTCTTGGGGGTGGAGTAATAGTAGTAGATGTTAGTAAGTTTAACGGTTTACTTGTCACGGACATAATGCATGTATATTGATCATGACATGAAGAATTATCATAACTATGTGTTATTTTATCAATTGACCAACAATAATTTGTCTTCCCACCGTTGATATGCTTATGAGAGAGATGCCTCTAGTGAATGTATGGCCCTGGCTTCATTTTCCATATTTACTAAAACCCTAAAAATTACTTGCTGCAATTATTTTCTTTTTATTTTTATTTTAGTTTATATATCTACCACTATTAGATTTAACCCTTGCAATTGGCAAGAACAAGGGGATTGACAATCCCCTTGCCTTCGTTGGGTGCAAGCATTTGCTTTGTGTGTGTGCAGGTACCGCTTATCTTGTTTGTGTGATGTCTCCTGCTGGTTCGATAAACCTTGGTTCTTAACTCAGGAAAATATTATTTGCTACTATACTACATCACCATTCCTCTTCGGGGAATCCCAGTGCCTATAACAAGTAGAGTGACACTCGAGCAAAAAGGCAAACACGGTGTACCTCCTGCCAGGCACCAGTTGGGCTTCGATTTCACTCAGAACCAAGTGAAAGAACATACGGTGCCCCCATGTTTGGTTTTGGTAATTGATGACAATCTCTATGGACTAATGGTTGCCTTGAGTTATATTTGAAGGATTTGTCCATAGGCATTTCTTGAAGTTCATGTGTTTGTTTCAAGGAGTTTATGTGGTGATCAAGGTGTTATAAAGGAATTATCCAAAGATTGGTCATGTGAGAGTTGAGCTTATTGCAAGCATGTCTTGGAGAAGAAGATTGTGTGATCATTCATGTATATCTTCAAGACATCATCCAAAAGAAGAGAGTTGAAAATATTCAAGGTTGATGAAGACTAAGTCAAGAGTGAATCAACTTGATCAACTCACAAAGCGTAGAAGATGTACCGAGAGGGATCAAGCGATCCCATGGTGTGGTAAGCATTGTCAATTACGCTTTGTGTACTAAGCCATGATCTTCGTGAGAGTTCTTTGTGGGGTTAGGTTGCGGTGTGCAAGTTCAAGTGAAGCATCATGAAAGAGATCAAATGCTTGAAGCTTGTCGTCCATTGTGGTGACAATGGACTTGTGAAGATGTTGCGGTGTGCAAGTTCAAGTGAAGCATCATGAAGAGATCAAATGCTTGAAGCTTGCCGTCCATTGTGGTGACAATGGACTTGTGAAGATGTGCGGAAGAGTGGCTCACCCATAGTGGAGTATGGGGGAGCAATCAACTAGTCTTCATCGAGCCAACGCAACCAAGAAAGATGGTCCAACTTGAGGGAGTCAAGATCGTCATCATCTAGCTCAAGTGGACCATGTGCAAGGCAAAGGTTTGCCCTTGATAGGTTTTCTATTTTACCGGTCTCGTGATGGTAGTTGGGAGACCGGGTTATAGGATCGATTGCCGTACTATCAAGGGGGGCTCTCGATGAGTAGCTTGATCGTATCGTTCATAGAGAGCTCAAACCATTGCATCCTTGCATCATCTTTATTGGTTCTTGTTTGGTTCTTCTCTTTGTGAGTTTTGGAGCTTATGGTCATCTTGATGACAAGCTTGAGTTCATCGAAAACGGAGTTCACTCACATCTTCTATGATGTTTTCGATGTTGAGGTTATGCCGGTTCTTCTCGGTTGAGAGGTTTCTCTCCTCTATTTGTTGGCATACCTCCCCTGCCTCTTCTTACTATAACCAGACGCTATTTTGATGCTACTCGTCTTCCTCTATCCAACAAGCTTGAGTTTGCTCAATTCGGAGCTCATTTGCAGAAGTTATGGCAGTTTTGGTTTCCCGTGGAGTATACTTGTTTTCGTGGTAGTGGCTTTAAGTTGGCGCCAGCGGTAGTACCGCTTAGGAGCCACAGGCGGCAGTACCGCTCCGCAGCGGTAGTACCGCCGGTGGGTCCTCAGCAGTAGTACCGCTGCGGTACCAGGCCCCTACCGCGTCGACTCGAGGGGTCATTTTTCGTGTCGGATTGTGCGGTACTCCGCAGCGACAGTAGAGCGGCAGTGCCGCTCATGAGCGGTAGTACCGCCCTACCATCGCGGCAATACCGCTCGAGTCCGTATCTCTCCTGCCCTCCTAACTCCACGGTAGTACCGCCCGGGGGAGCGGTAGTACCGTTGTTCTCAGCGGTAGTACCGCTGCCTTATGCGGTAGTACCGCCCTCTGCGGGGCTGTTTTGGGGGTAACGGTTGGATTGTTCCCCCCACTATAAAAGGGGGTCTTCTTCCCCAATGAACCTTATCTCTTGAGCTCGTGTTCTTCCCCCATTGTTGACCTTCTTCGAGCTTGCTAACTCTCAATCCCTCCATGGATTCTTGCTAGTTTTTGAGGGAAAAGAGAGAGGAGATCTAGATCCACATTTCCACCAATCACTTTCTCCTCTATGTGAGGGGAACCCCTTGGATCTAGATCTTGGAGTTCTTGGTGTTATCCTTCTTGTTCTTCATCTCTTTTTCCTCCCTAGCATTAGTTGCTTCGATGGGATTTGAGAGAGAAGGACTTGGGCACTCCGTGTGCCCTTGCCATTGCATTTGGTGCATCGGTTTGAGTTCTCCACGGTAATACGTGGAAGTTACAAGTTGAGAAGCTTATTACTCTTGGGTGCTTGGTGCCCTTGAGCTTGTTCCTCTTGGGTGCTTGGGCGCCCTAGACGGTTGGTGGTGTTCGGAGCTCAATCATTGTTGTGTAAAGCTCCGGACAAGCGTCGGGGTCTCCAATTAGGTTGTGGAGATCGCCCCGAGCAATTTGACGGGTACCGGTGACCGCCCCCAAGGGTTGCCAAAGTGTACGGGTTCGGTGACCGCCCTCAAGGGTCCCTTAGTGGAATCACGGCATGTTGCATTGTGCGAGGGCGTGAGGAGATTACGGTGGCCCTAGTGGCTTCTTGGGGAGCATTGTGCCTCCACACCGCTCCAAACGGAGATTAGCATCCGCAAGGGTGTGAACTTCGGGATACATCGTCGTCTCCGCGTGCCTCGGTTATCTCTTACCCGAACCCTTTACTTATGCACTTTACTTTGTGATAGCCATATTGTTTCTTGTCATATATCTTGCTATCACTTAGTTGTTTATCTTGCTTAGCATAAGTTGTTGGTGCACATAGGTGAGCCTAGTTGTTGTAGGTTTTGTGCTTGTCAAATTAACCGCTAGGTTTATTCTGCATTTGTTCAAGCCTAAACCGTAATTATTTTAAAGCGCCTATTCACTCCCCCTCTCTAGGCGACATCCACGATCTTTCACCAAGCTTTTTTAAACATAGTACAGACGTAGACGCTCATACATACGCACATACACTCATCTCTATAAACGCTCGCACGCACATTCGGCTTCTATGAGTACCTTTAAGAGACTGAGCCGGCACGGTACTAACTTGGATAATCAAGGATATTCCCCTAGAGACTCTAGTTGGCCCCAATTTCACTCGAAAAGCGATACACCGATTATGATTTTCGTCAGAATTTATGGTATGTCGCACACCAGGCCACTAGCTGGTTTCATCCATGGAGATAATTGAATAACACCAGAACTTACTTGTTATTAGCTCACCAACTGTGGTATTCATGCTTCTCGGGTGAATATTGTGTGATCTATAGTAACCATTTTGAAGGAACTCCATGAACCCTTCACGGCCTTCTTGCAAGTCACAAACGCAACGCGCTCAAGAAGTTTCCATTCAGAACGTTTTGTCACAAAGATAGTCAAAGACAAACAACAGTTAGATCATGAAGGACCCAGGGGCAACTGACGAGAACTTGGCCCCTACAAGAGTTGTTGATGTGCCCTGCTGGCTGGTGGACTTTGAGTCATCGGTCCAACCCGCCCTATGGATGTTGGGTCGATTTCATCCTTCTTGGCTATACCCAGGGGCCATGACATCATCAATCTTCAAGGTGAGAAAACAGGATCCCGTCTTTAGTGGTTAGAGCATCTACAGTCGGACGCCTCAAACCATCTCTCATATACCCGCGGACGCGCCAGGTCAGTGACCGGACAGAAGAGAAGGAAAAAAGTGGAGTAAATAGCATAAAACTACTACTTTACAGGCTAGGGTTCTAAAAACTACCGGTTTTTAATTTTTCGCTGATAACTACCAACTCGGGGGTCGGCTGTTTATGACAGGTCGGGCCCGCACCTAAACATTCCGTCTATTTGACCGTGTGTTTGACCGTTAACTTACATGTGGAGCCCACATGTCAGTGTCTGAAAAAGCAATCGGGTCCCTGAAAGTTTCTGAAAAAGCAATCGGGTCCCTGAAATTTTTCAAAAAAAGCAATCAGGTCCCCAGATCCAGAGGAGGGGCACCAGCCATGGCAGGAGCTCGATCTCGAGAGCTCTGCCTGGAACCGCGATGCCACCTCCGGGCCGACGCGTGCATCACCTGCGACCGGCGAGCCGCGCCCGCAGCGGCCGGAAACACGCCGCCCCTCGCCTGTGGCCGCCGCCACGCCACCCCTCGCTTGCGTCGACCACCACGCCGTCCCGCCCCTCGCCTGTGGCCGCCGCCATGCCGGCCCTTGCCTACGCCGACCACCACGCCGCCCCGCCCTCGCCTGTGGCCGCCGCCACGCCCCCCTCGCCTGTGTGCGCCGGCGGCCACGCCTGCCTCGCCTGCGACGGCGGCCACCCCCTGCCTCGCCGAACGGGAGGTCCACCCCGTGCGCAGTGGACGATGACGGGCGACCGAAGGGAGGCCCGCGGCGACGATGGGGCTGCTGGCCAGCGAGCTCCTCAGGGAGGGGCTGCTGGCCGGCGAGCTCATCTGGCGGGGCTGCTGGCCAGCGCAGCTCCTGTCGTTCTGGAGCACGGGGACGGGAGGGAGCCGATTGCTTTTGTAAAAAATTACAAGGACCTGATCGTGGTTTTTTAAAAGAGACAGCGACATGTGGGTCCCAAATGTCAGCTAACGGTCAAACAAACGATCAAACCGACTGTGCGTTTAGTGGCGGGCCCGACTTGTCATAAACATGTTTAATTTTTTAACAAAGAGGATTTGGGGTTTTTTGATACAGTCAACCCCTGATTTGGTAGTTATCAGTGAAAAATTAAAAACCGGTAGTTTTTTGTAACCCTAGCCTGTAAAGTAGTAGTTTTATGCTATTTACTCAAAAGAGTGACCCAACCGGACCCCTCATATCTTTCCTATATGTCCGGCCTGTCCGCGAACCCTCATATCTATCTCAAATATTGGGAGGATACGAGGGCTCGCGGACACGCCCGGGCACGCCCGGTCAATCCGTCACATAGGACGCGGGGCCCCACCCCATACCATCTTTTCTCTTTCTTTATTCATTTTGTTCTTTCTCTCTCTTCATCTCCACCAATCACGTGCAAGTGACTGGACATATGGGGAAGAAAATGAGGATTGCAGCTGCGTGGATGGACAAATAGGGACGCAAAATGGGCATGCCCGGTCACTGACCGGGCGCCTCCGCGGGCGTTTGAGGAGTCGAATTAGAGATACGTGGCTGAAGATGCTCTTAGATCAGCGAAAAGCGACACTCCTTTTCTGAAGGCGTTGCTGTTGAAGAGCATTTTGCATTGCTCTTATGTTGTCTAGAGATGGTTGGTACCGATGGTCATTCTCATATTTCGTCCATCAATTATTTTTCTACGCTTCAACTTTTTTTTGTAGAGGTTTTTTTTGTAGAGGTTGGACGTGTGCTTTCAATGCTTATTTGAGCCGATAAAATTCAGGACCCGTTTGATAGCAAAGTATTTTTCTAAGTATTTTAAGAATACTATAGTTTTTTAGATTATCATAGTTTTATTTACAATGAGCTGTTTGGTTGCCCCTAACAACTGTTGTTTTAATACTGTAGTATTAAAAAAATTGTTGTTTTTTCTCTGCATAATAAAAAGAACCCCAGACTTCTTTTTAAAATACAAAGCTGCTGAGTGCTTAACGCAACGGCTAGGTAGCAAAATTTAGCAGCGTTGTATAGCAACAGCCAAACAGGTTCTATGTATTGTGAATACTGCAAAATACTCTATTTTGGTAAAGCCATGGTATCTCATATCTATTGACAAAATTACTGCAGTTTTTTATACTTTGGTTTATATAGTACTTTGCTATCAAACACAGCCTCGTCCTTCATCGAAAAAGACGCTACAACGAGATGGAAGTTTTGTGGACACCCGTCCGTCCAATAGCAGCCGGCCTACGAGAAGTCAAAACTTGCGTACGTGCTGCATACATCTCCCGGAAAAGGGAACGCAGTCAAATGCAGCCCACGCCACGACGAGCAGAAGGAACGAGGAACCATTGCACACTCCCATCTCCGCCTCTCGCTTATATCCCACCCGGCCAAACATTAAGTAAGGCCAACTCCTCTGAACCCAGACCAACGTCCGGTTTGACAGGATTTCGTCCATTTGGGGCGGCAATGGTTGTATTCGTTAGGTTGTGGATGTGCCCAACGCGTGGCCGTACCCCAAATTATGTTCGGGATGGACGTGATTAAAAAAACATAAAAACTAAAATAAAATACCGAAAAAGTAAATAAAAGCAAATATAAAAACATAAAACATAGATTAACCATCACGGCCAGTTCCACGGTTTACATTGCCATAATTAACATTAGAAAAAACGCCGCCCGCACGCTCCTGCCGTGCCCGTCGATGCCGTGGCCGTCGCCGTCTTCAGTGGCCGCCGGTGTCGTCGTCGTCGCTAACGAGGCCGACGTAGTCCGGCGGCGTCTAGAGATGGGTCGGCGGTTCGTGGTACGCGGGGGCGGGCTAGAAGGCGGGAGGTGCATGCACCACCTCCTCCCGTGGCGACGCCTCCCGCTCCGGTGACCGCGGCGGCGTGGGGCACCAATTCACGCCCACGGCGTCGGCCATCTCCGGAGCCGTGTACAACCAGCTCCACCCCTGGCCCACCAGGCCCGGGTGGAACGCGGCCACCGGGTCCTCCTCCATCACCTCCTCCGCCCTCACCACTTCAGCTCGGGGATGGCGACGTCGCCGGCTGCAGAGAGAGCCATCGTCTCCTCGAGACCCGGCCATTGGCGCTCATCGTGCGTGTTCATGGAGTCCATGACACGTTGCATGAGCCGAGCCTCCTCCTCTGCTGTCATGCGAGGAGGTGGAGGTGGCGACGGAGATGGGGAAGGCGACGGCATGGGCGTGAGGCCGGCGAAGTAAGAGGCGCGTCGCACGTCGTGCTCGTCCTGTAGCCACGTGTCCCAAAGCACGGAGTCGGGGCTTACCTATCGTCGTAGTAGAGGTCGTCGGGAAGGAGGCGGCGGCGGCGCTCGATCTCGTCGCGGCGCGCACGGCCGCTCATCGGGACCGGCGGGATCGGGACCTGGTCGGCGGAGAGGTGCCAGTTGTTGGGGAGGTGGACATCGCTCCACGGGACCGACGTCCTCGCCTCCCAATAGCGCCGGCATACATCCGCGTTGATGTACTGCCGGTCACGCTCGCCGGCGGCCCTAGGGCCGATGGTGAATGGGGCAGGCGCGGGGGGCCGACGCGGTGGCGATGCGGCCTCCTTTTTTACGGAGCCGCGGCAGCGTCCTGAGGAGGAGCCAGCCTGGCGGTCGTGCTTCCCCTTGCGGCCGTGGTTCCATAGCCCCATGGCTGCGAGGCGGCCGGCCGGCGAGTTCGAGGACGGGGAGAGGCTAGGGTTTGGGGGTGTCGGGTTTCGAGGAGGCAGCGGGCTGAAGTGGGGAGTGTGGACGACGACCCATCGCCTGAGCGGATGACAGGTGGGGCCGGCCGCGCGTGCGCATTGGTGTTGACGGGTGGGAGGTAGGTAGCCGCCTGCCGTGCGGCCCCGACACGGACGAGCGACACGTCCGTTTGCTGTCCGCCGCGACCCAAATCTAACGCATGTTTGCGCTCGAAATGGGTCTGCCCGGACACAAAACGAACCAGATGGGTTCAGGCCGTCGCGCGCTGGGCCGTCTGATTTGTTCTTACCTCAGACAGACGGGGCCGGATGGGACGGGATCACGCGGTGGAGTTGGCCTAACGCCTAGTCAATCACGTGGCGTCTACACAGCTAGCTTCCCTGCAGCCAGTCAGACCAGAGAGACAGAGACTATTCCGCGCTCCAAAAGTACTCACAGAGCCAGAGTACCAGTAAGAAGGACGGGAGCGTGGAGGAGAGGAGATCGATGGCGAGCAGCATGGGGGGAGGGAACGCAGGGGAAGGGGAGTGGCTCAAGGTCGCCGAGCTGAGGGCCATGGCGGAAGCCCAGGACCCGCATGTCAAGGTACGCTCCTTCATCTTGGGTAGCTCCGTCCGATAAACGCTTGTTCTCCTTCGTCGTCTTCCTTCCGAGGGACGATCTGTCGATGCATATACATGCTTTGACGGATTTCTGCCATCTCACGGTGGTCGATCTGATTCTGCAACCAGCCGAAAATCCCCGTCCCCGGCCGTATTCTTGTTGTTTCTTTTGCCCGGCCGGTCGATCCAACTCTTCTCCTGGCCTTTGGGAGCAGAACACAAACAACGACATACTTTATAAGTATTTTATGGCCGGTAACATGTTACTTTAATTGCCCAGTAATGCGTACAGTGCTATTGACGCTGTCACCAGTCACCAGTTAACGTCTTGTTAGTAGTTGGTTGTATGGAAAAAATCAATTGATTAAGCTAGCTGATGGGGATTCTTCCTAACAAATTGATCGTTGACCGAATAAGCAAATATCCGGTACAAGTGATGGGAACGGGTGTGCCGCCCGCTTCACCTCTCTCTAGCTAGCAAACGCAAAGTCGTGGCCACGTGAAGCATGGCCACGATAATTTATTTATTTTGAACCCAGCCACGATAATTATTGAAGCAAGCATATAGTACAACGGATCGAATATGCCCGAATCACCAGCGCACATGGCGCGTGAAGCAAGAACATTTCAGCAGTAATTTAATTGATTCAGTTTAGTAATTCCCCTTTTTCTCGAATAGTTTAGTGGTAATTCATAATTCACCGGATCGAACGTACTGACCACGACGCTTGCAGGAGGTGGACAACCTGACGCTCCGGCGGTTCCTGCGGGCGCGCGGCCATGCCGTCGGCAAGGCCTCGGCGATGCTCCTCAAGTTCGTGGCGTGGAGGCGGGAGGCCGTGCTGGGCGGCGTCATGCCGGCGGAGCTGGTGCGGACGGAGCTGTCGCACGAGATGGCCTACATGGCCGGGGCCGACCGCGCCGGCCGCCCCGTCATGCTCGCCTTCCCCGCCAAGCACTTCTCTGCCACCCGCGACATGGCCGGCTTCAAGCGTACGTTCACACATCTCACCTTCGCTCTCATGATTTCTTTGCTGCTAAATGGAGTGGAATTTGAAAGTGCATGTTTTGCAGTGATAATTTTTTGAGGTAAATACACCAGCGGTGCTTTAACTTGCCATGAACGTTCACTTTAGTGCCTGAACTTAAAAAATACGCCAAACTGGTTCTAAAATTTGGCACGAACGTGCAAATACGGTGCTAATCCGGTCTATAGACGTAAAGTGCGTCGATATGGCACCGTATATGGCTGATGTGGCACTGACATGGCATGGGGCCCACTTATATCTGCAAAACAAAATTACTTGAATACTATCTGCCTCTATGATTAGCGGGCCTGCCTGTCAGTACGTTAGCAAAATTAATATTGAAAATGCGCCGGAATGGACTTGAACCGGCAGCCTGCCGCTTGTGAGCTGGTCGCACTAGCCACAACATAGAATATGATTTGCTAACTAAGATAGCCTCTCATTCTTAATGTATTTTAACTAAAACTCTTCTGTCCATAAATGGGCTGCAGCCAATGCCTCATTTTACACACGTTATTTTTTTAAAAGTAAACAATAATCATAATAAGAAAAGTTAGAATCAAATATTCATGTGTTATTAATAATTACCTCATGCCACACAAATATTAGTGTGCACACAATATAATATCTAGAGGTATACAATAAAATAACTTATTAAAACTATAATTTTTAGAAATATTAACTTATGATTTAGAAATCTCTACTCCTATAAAAGATTCAGTTGGTGATGATGGTGTGTCTGTCATCCGTCATTTTTGACCATTAGATCTACATCTATAAATTGTGAGGTAAGTTGTGGCCTTTTTGCAAAAATAGTCCACTTCTCTGCTTCAATGTCCAGAAAACACCTTAGTATCTTGAAATCAACCACATCTCTCCCTCACCTCATCAAAACAGCCCGACGAATATTTTTGAGTGAAACATAATATATTTTTAATGATATATGTATATCAAAACTAGAGTGTTTTCTTTCAAGTATGTGAACAAGTATTAATTTACTTTGGATCCGTTGCAACGCACGGGTGCATTGCTAGTTAATATTTTAAATATAACCTCTGAGTATTTAAAAATGTTTGCAAATACAAACATTTAAAAATATTCATATAAATATTAAAACGTTTCAATAATGGAAATAATATTTACAAACTGTAATATAAAAGAAATATATTATTTATACTATACAAACATTGTTATTATTCATATATTATTTCATTACTATCTATTTTAAATATTCATATAATTGTTAAATATAATCCATGACTGTGTATTTTAAATGTTTGTATTTAAAAACATGTTTTAATACCCATGGATTATTTTTGAAATAGTATTTTATAAAAAATAAATTATTTTATTGCATACCGCCTTACGGATATTTGTGTAGCATGAGGTAATTATTTATTACACGTGAATATTTGAATCTAACTTTAATTATTATGATTATTATTTACAATAAAAAATAGCCTGTGCAAAATGGGCCACTACCTGCAGCCGGTTGTTGTACACCACAGTTTTTGGTTCAACTACATTAAGCCAGAGGGGCCAACATTATCGTCAATACAATTCTGGTTTTGTTGGCTAGCGCAAGCATGGACCAAGCGTCATGTTGCAAGTTCGATTCCCGTCTAGTGCATTTTTGTGTTAATTTTCCAAATTACTGACAGGCGGACCCACTAATCATAGAGACTTAGATTACTAAGTTATTCTGTTTCATAGCTACAAGTGGGCCCCTTGCCATGTCAGTGCCACGTCAGCCACATACGATGCCATGTCGATGTACTTTATGTCTACGGACATGATTAGCACCGTATATGCACGGTCTCGCCAAGTTTTAGTATTAGTTTGACGTATTTTTCAAGTTCAGGCACTAAAGTGAACATCCACGGCAAGTTCAAGCACCACGGGTGTATTTACCTCTAATTTTTTAGATTTTTTTAAAGGAACCTCTGGTGTTGGTATAGTAAATATCTCCGAATCACAACTGTTACGCAGTCATATCACGTAACCACAATCCAAGGATTTGTACCTTGTCAGCGCTTGCAGGTGGGCTGAATCAACTGGTCAAAACAGACTCTATTACTATGAGGCCCAGTGCTTCCTCCAATCCTAATTAATTGAAGTTTAGACTTATCCAAAGTCAAACTTCTGGATGTTTGACAAAAATTATATTAAAAAATGTGCTAATACCTATAACATCCAATAAATAAGTATAAAAAGATATTTTATGATGGAACTAACAGAAATAATTTAATGTTGTAGGCATTGATATATGTTTCAATAAACTTGATCAAAGTTGAGAAAAGCTTAACTTAGGACAAAGCTAAAACTTCACTTAGTTTGGAACGGATTGAGTAGTGGTTATTTGAATGAAAAATCATAAAGATGTGACCTCGAAATATTTACTTTTTTGAAGAAATGAAACCATGACATGATATATACTACCTCTGTTCATTTTTATAAGACGTTTTGGACATTCACACACTGTTCAAAACAGAACAAAGCAAGTTGTCTGAAATGTCTTATAAAAAAAATAGAGAGAGTACAATAAAAAAACATTTGGAGCGGCCATTGATATCATTTTCTTCTCCTTTCTGCAGGCTATGTTGTCTACTTGTTCGACGCCATGTGTGCCAGGTAGTGCGTTACCACACCCACATGTTTGTTGATCAGCATGATTTGAGGTAGAGTTTAGCATGACATTGAAGTCGAATTGTTGTAGGATCCCTAGAGGGCAGGAGAAGTTTCTGTGCGTCGTGGATCTAAAGGGGTGGGGGTACGCCAACTGCGACGTCCGCGCCTACATCGCGGCCATCGAGATCCTGCAGAGCTACTACCCGGAGAGGCTGGGCAAGGCGCTGATGATCCATGTGCCCTACCTGTTCATGAAGGCGTGGAAGGTGGTTCAGCCCTTCATCGACGCCAACACCAGGGACAAGGTAACCTTGCTGGCCAAGAACATAATTGTGGTTCCTGTTTCTCGTCTCTGTTGTTGATAATTTTCTTGTGTTTTGGGGCATGTTTACCAGTTAAGCTTTTTTATTTTTGAAAAAGAGAGCGGTCTCTCCGATTTCTATATATCAGAAACCACAATGTCTTACAGACTCAAGGGCATGTTTATTGAGAAGTCAAATCCTAGCTAATTGCATCGTCTCGGTTGACCGGTGCAGTTCGTGTTCGTGGACGACAAGAGCTTGGAGGAGACGCTGCGGCGGGAGATGGAGGACGGCCAGCTCCCGGAGATGTACGGCGGGAAGATGCCCATTGTTCCCCTCGAGTAGAGTGAGGAGGAGCACGGAGGAGGAATCGATGTACCTGAAACAAATTAACCACGCGCGATGTGGATGTAACCAGGGGAGTGAGACGAGCGCAGCTTGCTCTCACTCTCTTGCAGCGTTGTGACTGCTTCGTACGTGTGGCCAGCCCAGCCGGTGCTAAAGTCGACGGATCGATAATACGGAAGAACTCTATGGTACTTAGTGGTAGGTATATCGGATTATGTCTGGTCACGTGAAGATACCACCTTTTGTTGCATCACACATCTGTGGGTCTCTGTTTCTCTCGTGTAGTTGTGGTCGACGAATGGGAAACTTCTCTCCGTTTATAAAAGATATAGAATAATTTGTAACACAGCAGCCGTCCTAGCTCAGTGGTAGAGCGCGTGGCTTTTAACCACGTGGCCGTGGGTTCGATCCCCACGGACGGCGATTTCATGCTTTTTTGGCCCGCAAACATTTTACTGAAGCAGCAACATCTTTTTGGGCCGCAAACATTTTACTAAACCACAAATTTTGTACATTCTACC